>NC_026504.1:2614512-2615965 GCF_000182925.2 Neurospora crassa OR74A
TAAATTCCTATTATTTAATTCTTCTGCGTAATAATTAGGGTATTATATAATTTAATCCCGATTATATACTAGCCCTACCTAGACGATATCTATATTAAATTAGCTATTATAAATTATAATAGCTTAGAGGTTCGATTTAGTATACGTAAATATATTTTTAATTATTTGGTTAACGTTAATAAAGTCCTAATTAATATCGAATTTAGCGGCTATACTATTATAGTTGAAAAATTTAAATAGTGTTAACTAAAAGTTGAATTCGTAGGATACTTCTATTTAGAAAACGGTTAATAGCCTTTACCCTATAAGGTATTTAGAATCTTTTAATAGGAGGATTATAAGTTTATTAAATAAAAAGGTAAAGAATTCTAATAATTAAGAATTTTCCTAGGGATTATTAGGTACTACCGAATTTAGATTAAGGATTTTACTACAATAGTTTAACCCTTATATATTCTGTTTAAAAAAAATATAGTATAGTAATAGATTGAGAATAAATAGTTCGCTTTAGAATATTTATAGTATAAGGTTCTTTTAGTTCCTTATTTTATACCTATTATTTATAATAATACCTGCTACGGCGATATATTCCTTATAGTAGACGTATTATTAATCGGTTAGGGAGTAGTTATTAAATAAGTTAGATTAGATAGTAGATACTACTCTTATTAATTTGAAAGTAGTATTTAGTTAGAAGCCGAGAAAAAATATAATATTATTAAGTAGGAATTTTGAGGGTTGTTTTATACTTTAAAGCAATTTAAATACTATTTATTCGGCGTCTATTTTATTATTAAAACTAATATTTAGGTTATAGTATATTAGTTAAATAGTATAGTATTTAATATCCCGGTAATAATAATTATACGTTAGATTACTTAAATTCGACTATTTAATTTCAAAGTAAGATATATCCTAGGAAAAAAGAATATTATAGTTAATAGTCTTTCCTATATACCTCCTTTAATAGTAGATAAGCGGGATAAGGCTAATAAAGAGGATATTGATGATTATGTAGATTAATAAATTTATATAGTTAAATTTAATAGAATACTAGATGAAGGGAAGAAAAATTAGGAATTTTTAAAGGGTTATTGGATTTACTACTCTTAAAGGATTATTAAGTACCTCCAAACGTTAGAATTACCTTCTAATTTAATTATTAAATTAAAATAGTAGCGCTAGAAGATTGAAGCCTTACGGTTCTTCTTTTATAAAGGAACTTTGTAGTTACGTCCTATAAATTTTAATTAGCTACTACGCAAATTAGTGGATAACGATATTAATTATAATATTATTTTCTATAAATATTATAATAAAATTAATTATAAGGGAAGAGAAGTAATTTACTATTATATTACTAACTTTTATTAGTAGAAGGGTATTTATTCTTATATAGAAAAATATATTAAGTCCTATTTAAATTATTAAAAATAAAATCCTAAATAGTTTA
>NC_026504.1:2616065-2616961 GCF_000182925.2 Neurospora crassa OR74A
AGATATCCTCCTTATAGTAAATTTGAAATATATAGTTCGCTTTATTGAAATATAAATTATTTATTAATAGGGCCTACCCTTATTAATCGTTGTTAATAGCGGTTCCGAATTCCGGAAAGATTATAACGACCTATTAATGAAATTTAATATCCTTTTTATTAGAATTTTACTCTATAATTCTAAAATAAATAGGGTAAATAAATTTAGGTATTTTTTAATTATAATAGTATTCGTAAAATTTATTAGCGGTATAGGGATTAATTAGAAGCTTTAATTACTTTATATTTTATTTATAGACTGGATTATAATTTAAGGGAATTATAGTTTTATTCCCTTTTATTTTAGTTACGGATATAATCCGATTTTACTAATTAAATTTAATTTACTTTCTTAGAGAATTATATAATGGGGTAATATATGGGATAATAGATTATTTAAAGCCCGGTTCGATTTAATATTTATTAAAGTCTATTTATTTTAAGATAGCGACTATAGATTTAATTTTATAGCCGAACGAATCTCTACTATAAGGTAAAAGGCTATAGAGTATTATAATATTATAAATAAAGGAAAGATTAGACCTAATATTATAAAATTATAGGTAAGAGATTTGGTGTTAGTTTATAATTGTATTCGACGAATTAATATAAGTTCGGTGAGAAAATTAACTTACTACTAGTTTAGATTATTTCGGATTAGAAAGATTGCCTCTAAATACGAATATTTATTGAAAATATTAGATAGTATTAATATTATTACTTCCTACCCGGCTAAGAGGATTAAAAAGTATTTTTTATATAATAGAGTGTAATTGGAATTAAATTGTAATATAATTGATTAGGATATACTTCCTTTGTTATATCTAAAGGAAACCCCAGAGGAACCTATAATTAACG